>NC_134701.1:177126100-177143600 GCF_043290135.1 Rhipicephalus microplus | reverse complement strand
AATGCCGCTCTTGACAGAGCGTTGGTGCTGGGCCGAATTCGGGACAAGGTTGAGAGACTATAGGCGTGTGTGTTGATGACATTTACGTTAATGCCGGGTCAGGGTAGTGAAAGAGGGTTGACCACACTGTGGCCGCTCATAATAGCGGGCCTTGCGCAGCTCTGCTTATACGTGCGGCTGGCCGCTATATCAAGTAGACGTTGTACGTTCAGATCTAAATGTGCGTGAAGTTGTGCTATATATATATAGCTTGAGCCGAAATGGTTAGTTTTGAGCAACTTTTAGCTTTTTTTTCTGTTTTCTGACAAACTGAGCCACAAGAAGACGTGTACAAAGATTCAGAAAGGCTGTTAGCTTTGTACGTCTCACTTTCGCACCAAACATTTTCGAAGATGTGTGGTTCGTGAACGATGTATATCAACAGAGGAAAGAGAACGTTGCAGAAGTCGTTTTCACGTCACCGTCTGGCAAGCTAAGATAAGATAAAGCCGTAATGACCAGAGGTGGAATCGGGAAATACCTGCATACCGAGTGCACAAATGCACAGGCTTTAATCGCAACGAATTACCAAACGTTCTTGTTCTCTGGATCTTCACCTCGCCCCCGTACCCTCAGTGCTTATTTGTTTTCAAGTACAATGTAGATGCACTGCTGTGTCAGTGGTATATGACGTAAGCGCCCATATTATCACGTCTTTTGCAGCATTCGGACGCATACACCACCACAACCACATACCAAGAGACACAAATCGAACGCAAATCAACTCGGCAATCCAAGTACGAGCACTATTTTTTTTTCTTATCTTGCCAAAACTTCACTCTCGCTAAACTTGCTACTGCTGCTTCTTCTGAAATAATGAAGTAGCGAGACACACCTGACAGGCCAGCGGGTGGTTTCTTTCGTCCGAGAAGGTTGATTGATTTGATTTGTGGTGCTTAACGTCCCAAAACCACCATATTTGGAGGCTACGGGAGACGCCACTGTGGAGGGCTCCCGAAATTTTGACCATCTTGTGTTCTTGAACGTGCGATGGCATCACACAGCACACACTGCCATTTCACCTCCATCAAAGTACGACCGTCTGGGCAGGGATCGAACCCACGTCCTTATAGTCAACAATGGAGCACCATAACCGCTGAGCCATCGCGGCAGCAACATTGAAGGAGGAATTAATTGATGATGATTGATTGATACGTGGGGTTTAACGTCCCAAAACCACTATATGATTATGAGAGACGCCGTAGTGGAGGGCTCCGGAAATGTCGACCATCTGGGTTTCCTTAACGTGCACCCAAATCTGAGTACACGGGCCTACAACATTTCCGCCTCCATCGGAAATGCAGCCGCCACAGCCGGGATTTGATCCCGCGACCTACGGGTCAGCAGCCGAGTACATTAGCCACTAGACCACCGTGGCGGGGCGTCGGAGAAGGTTTTCTAAGCTGCTTTCACTAATACAAAGTAACAAATGGTCTCGTGGTTTACAAGTATGCAAAGCTAGTTTCAACGATCGAAATCACAGCGCGCTGATGCCCTCTTTTTTGTTTTTTTTTTTGGCCACATTAACCCTGGGTCTTATCAACATTCGTACGTGAACAGTACAGATCCTTCCTAGATTGTCGCATGTAGCGAATGGATATAAACGGTAGGGAGCTGTAAATAAAAAATAAACAAGTTCGATCTTTCGCGATGGACTTTCGAGTACCTTCTTTAACCTAACTGAAGCGTCTGATATCTCTAAAGAGTTGTGCCCTTCTCCGACACGTCCTTGCTGCCTAACGTTTAGCATCAACAGAAAGAAAGAAAGTAGGAAAGAAAGAAAGAAAAAAAAAGAAAGAAAGAAAGAAAGAAAGAAAGAAAGAAAGAAAGAAAGAAAGAAAGAAAGAAAGAAAGAAAGAAAGAAAGAGGCATGTGTACCGACAAGGCTATAAAGTATACATCACACAGTGCGAGGTCGCCCAGTTTCCGTTCGTTGCACTGTATAGCCTCCATGATACGGCAATCGACGACTGCGCATGCGCTCGGCATTCTCGATGTTCCGGAAAACGGGGGCAACGCGGTATCAATAAACAGCCGGCTTCTGTCGGCTAAGAAGCTGCTAGAATACTTCATAAAAAAAAAAAGTCGTCTAAACTGTATTACACGACTGGCGTTTTTCGAAACGACAGTATGTTATTCATGTTAATCCCGACAGTTACGCGAGGTGGGATTAGCATTTTTTTTTTTCAACGTAAGCACGTGAAAGACGCGCGCACATTTCTCGTTAACAATTCATTCATGAACTCGTGTCGCTTGTCCCGCTTGTAAGAGAAGAAATGCAGGAAGCCTTCGCTCGTGCTCTTCCTATACGATAATTTAGGTAAATATCCGCTGGCTTCAAACGTCTTGCACGAAAGCCAGGTCGGCTCGTGCCTTGCACATCACTCACTATGATGTGATTCAGTAGTTTTACAGAGGAAAAAAAACTAAAACGAAAACGACGAAGTCACTCAATCGCAGACGTACAGTTATATTATAGTGGGGTTTTCACCTACGAATTTCCATGTTGATGACAACTAATGAAATAAATAAATAAATAAATACTTCATGCGCTCAGTGACAAGTGACACAGGTGGGATGCAACTTTGCTGCTAATTTATTCATTTTTTTGCACTTCACTCTTGCGATAAATTACCACTATAATTGCTGCCACCATCGATGACGTGACAGTCGTCTACATTTACATCGTCGTCGTCGTCGTTTTAACGTCGTCATCATGCCGTTCGTTGACGTCATTGTCACTGATGTCGCTCGCCGACCAATCGCCTTTGTTATATCGCTTTGTTATATCGCTTGCCTTTGTTATATCAACTGCTTGCTTTTCTGATTGTTGGCCTAGTTGGTACTTGCTTACTGACATGCTTTGGTCGCAAATAACACAAACACAAAGTAAAGAAACATTCAACGACAAGCTTGTGCTTGTCGTTGAGTGTTTCTTTACTTTGTGTTATTTGCGGCCAAAGCATGCTTGCTTCTCGAGAGGTTATCCGTTATTCTCATCTTTTGTTTGTTCGCTGATGTTTTTTCTGTGGCATGCATGCAAAGAGGCACGTGCACAAAGCAGTGCAAGAACGCTCGCTCGCGTGACACGTCCCTTCAGTGGGGCAGCTGCGAACCTTTCGCGCCGCACGCTCGAGTCGTTATTTCTTTCGACAACACCCGCGACGTATACGTTCTACAGCGTCTTACGCTTACAAGCTGGGCGCCCTCTATACAGCACGACGACGACGACGTATCGCAAGGGACACGCGCGCGCTGTGTACGAGCAACATACGCGGACCTCTGCAAAACACGTGACATGCCGCACGCGCGCGCTGGGCGCACAATGGAGCGCGCGCATGTCCGACGTCCAGCGTGAGCCTGCAACAAGGCAACGCGTCCGTCGCTGTCCGGCGCTCACCGTACGCCTGCTCCACAAAACCGGACCACGCACTCAATTGATGCGTGGTTGCCGTTCTCAAACGTGCAATTCCGCAGACGTGCATCTCGCACCACTTGGCGAAGATTCACAGACGTGTCAGACGCGAAGCCGCCATGTGCAAGACGTGCTCGTCACCTCAAGCGGCTCCATTGCGTGATAATTGCGTACAGTGGCTGCGAATACTAAGGGTACGACACGGGGAGCGAATGATTGCCTTGTTCTTCAGGTAGCATTTACGAGGTCTATATAGTATATAAGACAGCGGTGATCTTGGAGATCGTTGCAGATTCCTCGGCTTGCGTTTCGGCCGAGCTTGGATTCATTAAAGCATTACAGTTATGAAAACCTTCAAAGACAGCGTGGTGCGCGACCATAATAACAATGGCCGCGCGGGCTATGGTAGGTATTCGGAGTGGTTGAACCCCGTACAGGCCTCCTTGCAGTCGTTTTGCTGCACGTAATTACAATTGACATAGAGCTGCATCATGCATGCGCGTAATCTGGCGCCGTTTTTGTAAGTCGTTCGTGCTCTTTTTCGGGGCTACTATACATCCAGCTTTGATGAAAGCGTCTCTTTTTCTTTTTTTTTTCCTCCACCGTCTCACGACCTCACGAGCATTTTAAGACTGCCCTTAAAGAAGCCAAGGAGCGACCTTCACGATTTTGACTCAGTTTCGGGACTCTAAAAAAAAAAAAAAGCGAGCGAAAATACCGCACGAAGAGTCGCGGCATCTTGCGAATGGGAAACATGGCGAGGAGCGAAAGAGTGCAGCTTCTGAAATGGCTAACTTGCGCGCAGCGCCCTCCCACGGAGGTTCTCCGCAGTGTTCCGCACGAAGAACACTGCCCTGTTTCCACAGCACACGGTTTCAAGGTCATAGGAGTTGTACCCAAGAAAACTTCCGGTCACGTCATTTACCAGCTCCTAACGTCACAACTGAAAGCACGTTTCCAAGTTCATTTTAAATGTAAAAAATGTGTTTCCTTAGTTTTTCGGATAAAAGGAACGCGCGTAGTGTTCAAGGGAATCTTCTGTAATTTTCATGTAGCTCAAAAGAACATTTATTTGAATATATTTTGCCAAATAAGCGAAAGAAAGTGTTGAAAATCAGCGGGCTATTTTCTAAAGCTCTTCTTGCTCACCGATGCCAACTTCGCACACTGGCAGGGATACGTAATGTAACGCTAAGTACTCAAAATCGTTAACCACTTTTTCTAAACAAACATCCGTAAGGAACCGTGGTTCTCAAGGCTGGTGTACTCCCATGGTAGAGTACTTAGCACTCTAAATCGTCAACCACTTTTTCTAAACACACACAGCCCGTCACAATTTTCTCGGACACGTTGGGCGTGGTTAGGGCAACCCTCATTAAGGTGGTGACGCCCAAGGGACGGCTTTCAGCTCTCCCACAGTAGAGTACCGAGTACTCTAAATCGTAAAGCACTTTTTCCAAACACAAGCTATATAGGGAGGCTAATGAGAAGAAAAAAGCATAGTGCACCACTCCACAGCCACTAAGGCAAAACATACTTGATGAAGCCATGCGATATAACTAAGACACTCCGTTATCACAAAGTTTCATGTAATGGAAGGAAAACTGTCATTTAACCACTCGCCGTAACTTTATAGAAAAAATACTTCATATAGACGATGAAGAAACGCATCCAAGGCCGTGATACCAACCCGATTGTACACACGACTCGATCTTCCTTCCCATTCCGGGCTTCTGAAGACTGATTCGCCATAACGGAAGAACCTTCATTTTGTTGCGCTCTTTCGTTGTACACAAACTACATTTTTAACACATAAACAACAGCTACAGAGGAAAAGCATGCTACGGTAAACATTGAATGGCGGGGGCTGAGGTGCAGCGCGTTAATTAGGGGTTGCCGCTACTTCGATGCAATTTCGGTAAAGAAAAGTGAGCAGCACTGTGCCTCGTGCACTTTGCTCGTATCTATGCACTTTCTAAATAAAAAACACACTGCATGTGTAACACGCGTTGGTGTTGTGTCTATAATACGCGTAATATTAGCTTTTTGATCGACAATGTTCACAAGCACGAACGCAATCACCAGATAAAGATGGGTCGGCTTCGAGCATGAGCCGAAACTTTCGCCGAGTGGCTGAAATTGGTTGATCCAGCAATTATACAGTACTTTCGAAAATTTCGTTATATCGTTATATCTCCTTGGTGGAGCATTTTTAGCGGGACGGCTCAGTGCTCTCCCATAGCTGAGTACGAAGTACTAGAAATCGTTAATTATCTTTTCTAAACACATATCGTTATATCGTTATGCCGAACAGTCTGCTTTCTCAGTCAAAAACTAGTGTGAGGCCCACGGGGCGGCTCTGCTGGGCTCTCCCATAGTAGAGTATACCAAGCACTCAAAATCGTTAATCACTTCTTCTCAACACACATATCGTCCTTTAGTGGCTCAGACGACTTCCTTCCCTCCCGTAGTAGAGTATGCCACGTATACTCTAAGCATTCAAGCACTTATTCTAAACACAGTAGTGGCAATGTGGAGTGCACAGTTCTAAGGCGAATGGCGAACCACCTCCGGCGATTTCTCCGAGCTGAACGCTCCAATGACAGCGACAAGCTGCGGCTGGTATTGAGGTTCCACGCGTTGTTCTTCGACCTACGCGCGATGTGACCAGAAACGCTGGAGAATGGCCGCAAATTACCGGACGAAATCGCCGATATAAAAGCGGCGCGATTAGCTTCGATGGCCTTCAGTATAAGGCCGTGTATACAGAAAGAGGCATGCGCCGTGAGAAAACACGACGATTTCACACCTTAGAAGTGGTCATTACTCTAGAAACACTCTGTTCTCGCCGTCCTTGTATGGCGAGGCCAAGGTTTTATCCGCATACGGTTATGCGCATACGGGTTCATCAAAATAACATGCGTGGCAATATGCCGATCATTCCAGTGTTAAACAGTACGCTATTCCGTGCCCGCTAAACTTAACCAACGGTTCCATACAGTGCGAAGCCTCAAGGCGTTCTCGGCCTTATCGCTAAAGCGCGAAGTTCTCTCTCTCTCTTTCTTAACTTAGTTTCCTTAACTCAAAAACACCAACGCACTACATTAGCACTACGTACTACACTTCAACACTATTTCAATTCGCACTATCCTTGCTTTATTTTCACATCAACTTTAACACTTGGCACTGCTACAGTACATATGCCTTCGCTATTTGGGGCACGTAAATGATAAGTTTTATAGCTTACATTTACTATTAATTTAGCTATAACGTTGAACATTTATGCGCTTTCGGTCGCGTTTCCCTTGCTTATAGCCTCAAACATTTCTCATGGTTCTTTGTAATGAAATGCAATTCGCGTAATTTCTCCAATTCGTTTATTTTTATTTGTCTCAAGCCTGATGTTCTCAGGGTTATTCGCACTATATCATCACGTTACCTTCCTTTGTTTTGTTTTGTTTTACTTCTTGAGGGACCAACACTATCGACACAGCGACACAAACGCCGTACATCCTTCAGGATTCTTACAAGAGCGCGGGAAGAAAAATTCGCGTGTGTGCAGTACAATAACGCGCAAGGCGACAGCATACAGTCGCGATACCTCGTCCTCCCTCTCTCACTGGAAAGCTGAAGGCTACGGGCTTCCTACTGTGATCCAGCATGTTGTCGCCACTGCTTGAATGTCAACGTGTTCGCTACACGGAATGAGCGCTGCGGCTCGCGCGTTTTGTATACGCCATGGCAGAGATAACGAAGTTGCAGAATTAAGAGCCAAATAAATTCAGGCACCCAACAACCCAGAAACACTGGTGCTTGCGGCACAGTTCCAAGTTCGAATACCGGGCAACGAAGATCCGAACGCGACAAGGTCGCCAAGAGGCCTGTTTATCAAATATTTTCCTCCTTCTCTCGGCATTGAATTCTTTCGTATCTATGTTAATCCTCCTTGCCTTAAGTGTTCTCGTCGTTACCTCCAACTGCAACGATTGTTAACGGACTCGGCACCGAGCAATTCACGCCAGGGTATAAGCATTGTGTGTTCATCATATGGAACAAGAGCGATCGCAAGATACACCTTCATGAATTATGTTAATTGCCTAAGTTGCACGTTGATTAGGGGATGCAATTCACACGTTCGAATTAAGATGAGGGAAAAAGGAGCGAGGAGGATGGAGGCGAGAACTTATTCTTGGCACATACTGATTGCACAGGCACACACGTGGATTATAGAACAGGGGGTCGGCAGCAGGGAGAACAACTATTAAAGTACTTGATTAGGTTGACGGGTAGCATGCCACAACACACGAATTTGGAACTTTGCCGCACGCTCCAGAACTCATGTGCTGTTGGGCACCTGCTTCTTTCTCTCCTTCTAACCCTCACATCAATTCTCCTCACCCTCACTGCTCTTTCCAGCAGCAGAAGTACAATAAACTGGTCCAGTTGGTATTCACTCATTATCTTACCGCGCAAATTATGTGACAGTACGAATTAATATTTCCCTCAATTCCCTGAAATTAAACAAAGGGAACCATGGAGCTGCGATCATTCAGCCATTACGTGAAGGATGGGTAGGACATCAATTTGCCTAGTCTTCGTGCTATAGTGGGCATTGAACTCACCTGTGGTTTTGGTTTTGTTTCGAATAAAAGAACGGACCGTCGCGAACTTCGTGGCCCGCTATTAGTGAGCCTAAAAGGTTAACGTGGTGAAGTGCAGCCGCTGAACATTCGCTGATCGTCGACTCATGACACAGCGGTTCCAGGCAACGCAAGCTGAAAGTATACGAAGATTAGACAAATTTTCGTACTACCCGTCATTCCAATGCTCGCTGAAGCGCCCACAGATAGCGCCAGAGTTCCATCTATGGGAAACTCTACTATCTTCCCCATCCTTTGCTATACTTTACATGGCTATGCTTTGGCTTACCCTATCAACTCTTCTTTTTTTTCTTCCATTCCCTTTTCCCTATCCCCACTTCTTTTTTCATCCCATTTTCTAAACTACACTAACTATACAAATGATATCCCATGTTTTACCCTCTCCTCAATTTCTTCCTTCACACCTTCACATTACTTTTCGTCACCCTCGCTTATTCTCTTTTCCGACCCGTGCTATACTAAGCATAGCTATGCTACGCTAGGAGCTGCTTGTCCCATGCCCACTGTTTGTGGCTCATCAACTGTACTACGCAAAGCTATTTCATGCTTTTATTCTCTTTCCTCCTTTTTTTTCTTCTTTACCCTCTCTTCCCCTTCCCACACTTTTGCTTTGTATACTATGCATGGCTAGGCTATTCAACGGGCTGTTTTCCACATAAGCGATCTCCGTGGCTCATTTGCGCTCAGTTTTCTGTCTAGTATACGGGCTCTATTGCAAGCATAAACAGGTCCGTTGCCGATAGAGTATACCAACACCTTTTTCATAACCTACCCAACCCCTTGTTCGAAGCTGCGCACAGCGACTAATAAGCAGCCTATACTTCCAATACACCGGTATTCTATCCGTTTCTGTACAGTAGAGCCAGCGAGTGACCTGCGTCTGGACGGGGATTGAAGCGCATCTCTTGTAAGGCGGTACACCGCTGAGTGCAACGGCCCCACATCGAGACACATGGTGCGTCACAGCGGTGCATCGCCACTCGACCAAGACAGCGTGGTGAACTACCAAGTGCAACACCCGCCCCACCAGCGTAACAACGCCGGCTATGAGAGCAGATCCCTCGACAACCGGAGGTCGCTATACCTATATGACCATCGGCAAACAGGAACCCCCACCGTGATCCTCCACCCTGGAAGCGGTCGAGTGGCTCAGCGGATCTGTTGGAGCGAGGCCTGACTCCAGCGACAAAGGCCTCGATCGTCACGGCTCGAAGAGTCCGCCGACCGGCTGCCGAAGCCAGCTGCAGCGACAGCTTCCAAGGAGTATGAACTCCGGTTTTGCCGAGTCCTATGTATACGCTGTTCACCGCTGTCTCGAATGTACGTGCATGGCCGAACTCGTACCGATTTGCCACTATCAGCGGAGGTCTTGAAGACAGGAGCGTGGGCAGTGCGAATGCGGAACCAGCAATAGCCATGAGGTGTTGTGACAGTTGCATTCGCTACCGAAATATGGCGAAAGCGTCCGGTAGCGAGGCAACGATGCGACACACTAAGCGAGAACCAACGCGAGTCCTTAACAACGCTTATTTAGACCGATACACCAGCTTTGTTCGCCGCCTTGGGTGTTGGAAGAGTGCGTGCGTATACTTACATTGTAACATGCCATTGTAAACTGCCGTTTAACGTTGTAACAACCAGGTGGTCGAAATTTTCGGAGCCCTCCACTACGGCGTCTTTCATAATCATATGGTAGTTTTGGGACGTTAAACCCCACATATCCAGTCCCCACGTGGGAGCTGCCCGCAACACAGTGATCTGTGTTTTGGAGGACCAAATAAAAGTTTATCCAATCCAATCCAATCAATCAATCAACGTTGTAACAACCCACATATATAAGCTGTCCTTTCACTCAAAACTACTTTCTATGCTCGCGCATAACCATGTTTTATATGCTAAACGATTCTGTTAAGCGTAATAACGTGGTTCTGTACTTATTGCAAACCGTTGTCCGTGCGTCGCTGTGCGACAGTCGCGTGTGGAGGAGGAAAGCGATAAGCGGAAAGACAGTGAGGTTTCGCGCGAGGATGCTCTACGCACCGGCATGCTCCCCGAAACTCACTTGCGCCATGACACACCTGCCATAATCTGTAAAGACTATACAAATGTGGCACCCGCTTAGGTTTTCAGGGAGACGTTCACTGCGCAACAACCTAAGCCATAAAGTCCAACGGTGGCATACCTATGCAAGAACATGACCGCGACCAGTTTTCGAAGTCGACAAACGCCTACGTGTATACGTCCGGTCATGCTATATAGGTGACGTGCCATCATTCCCTAGCCATGAGACCGGGCATCACGACAACCGACGCGGACGACTATTTGGCATAATCCTCGTCTCGTCTCTGCACGCCCGTAGCGTTCCAGAAACGTTTCAGAGGAATAACGTTAGAGATTATCCGTGAGCTTTGCAAGCCGCGCGGCCGCTGTGGTCAGCGTGAGCTAACATTTGCAAGTACTCGTATGTCTTCAACGGTCCAATTACATCACCCCACGCGCGAGCTACAAGGGCTGCACAAACTGACGTTGCACGCGTGCCTCCTTCTTGTCGCCGTTTCGCAGCACGGTCTCGTGAACCAACGCGAGTCTCGCCCAATGAACGCTCGGCGGAAGCACTGCAAGCTCGGTTGCGTGCGCAGACTCGCGTGGTAGTGTCGATGGCGCGTCGAGCCGCCAACGCTGGCCGCGTTGTCGGCAGCGCATAGGGCAACGCACGCGGCCGTTTTGAGGGACAGGAAACGTCGTTCTTCACACGAGAAAGACAACGGTCGACTACAGCAGCCAGCGCTGGCATGGCAGTCACGCTCCGCTGATGCGGTGGAGCTTCGCCCAACGACAAAGGCAGCTGGGAAAACCTCCTCTCATTCTCTCTCTCTCCCTCTTCTCTCCGTCTGACGCACGCTGAACAACACCGGCATGCTGCTGATTTACCCAGGTTAGCCGGCGAACGCGGACCTCTTAAGTTTCCCGTGTCAGCCTGCGGACTGACAGCGGAAGCGCTCCCGAAGACGTGTGTGATTGTAATTGGTAGCGGTGATTGTTGTAATAGCAGAAGGATTCCAAGACTTCCACCAATGTTTGCTTTCGCTCCTCCTCGACCCATTGTCACACTGCGCGAAGAACTAAGGTATAGCGCGCCCAGGAAATACCTGGTAAACATGAGCAGAAAATTCGATTTTGAAGAAAGTGACCAACCTATACTTTCGGCCATGAAGCACTCACTATACGTTAACCTCTAGAACAATGTCAGTGATTTCTAATCACACACATCTCTCACGTTGAGGCCTTCCTTACTAAGTTACCTCTACCCAGTGTACTCGTGCACCACCACGATTGGCTGACGTTGGCTGAATATTAGCTAATGTCAGTCATAATGTTCGAGCCGCTGTTATGTAAGAAACGGTGTGGCGTAGCCAAGGGATGTCACAGCATGCCTATGCTCCCCCCCTGCCTTTACCTCTTTCTCCCGCCGATTTTTTTTTCGCGATGGCATACATGGCTATAAAAATGACGCTTTCCAAAAAGGTGCACCCCCCCCCCCCTACAAAGATATTTCTGCCTGCACCTGGTGTGATTCGGGCGGCTAGTTTGCTTCATTTAGTTGGTGAGCATTAATGCGCTATATACTACAGTAAGTTGTGTATGTTGTTCACTTGCCTTTCCACTGGTCATGCATCAATACACCAAGCCATATAAGTCCACCCACAACTTCGTACTCATATACGCCTTTTCACAGGAGGGGGAAAAACACCGCCATGACGGGCTGCGCGCGGGAGTACAAAGGCTAAGGGCGCCGCTTTGTCAGTGCATTTTTAAGAGGTAACGCCAACTTGCGCCGCCCAAACAGGACTATGGCGGCGCCCAGAAAGGCGTTTTTGTAAAGGTCTATACCACGACACCTTCCCCAACTGTCGACATACCCGTATGCGACGCAACCCACAAAGAAATAGCATGCGCTCGCTATGTCCAGATTACCACAATTCGTTCACGCACAGTCTGTGTAATACACAAAAACTACAATAAATATTTGAAGGCCAGTTTGTGTATATATTAGTTATGTGAACAAATAGACTATCTACTCGTAGACTATCTACTACACGAAAGGTAAGTAAACCTGTCATTACCGAATGGACTGCTCTATTACTTGCTTATTATACACGCATCAAGGCTTTGAGAGGGTTCGCGCGGTTATCAAAGCTATAAAGCCACGCCCTACGGGCACGTCGAAACACACAGACATTGGACGAGCATTATGCGCTTAGATACGGCTGTACTTACCTACATCGGCGCTAGCACAAAAGGAACAACGACTGAAGCGGACAGCTCGTGCCCCCCCCCCTCCCCCCATGAGCACGCACATAAAAATAATGTTCGCGAACTAAGGTCACAAGTTTGAATAACTCACTCTCTTCTTCTTCCCCCAGTATTTCCTTCGTCGTTTTTATTACTAGCATTCATTACGTTGAACTTACGGCGACGCCTGACGTCTGGCTCCAGCTACTTTTCTTTAGTTCTGTCTGCTAGGCGGCAGCACTGTGTATAGGCACGAGACATGCGCTCCGGCTTGACCCGAGAGGAATCGAGCCGCACTCACCATTGTTGGCAAGCGAATTTGCGAAGAGCTCGAATGAATACCTTGAGAAGCAGATGGAGTGTTTTACGAACGGCAAAAATCCTGTTCCTAGCCCTCAGTGATCAGTGACCCAAACCACATATGATTGGCAAAGTGTCTCACCCACTTTTATTAGCCCTTTCGCCAACTGCACCTGACGGTCACTGACAAGCATGGTTTAAGATAAGGCTAGTTGGCAACCTATCTTCAACAAACAGCGCAGAAGAGGACAGCAGACAAAGACCGGAACAACGCTTGCTATTGTTCCCTTCTTTGCCCACTGTCCGCTACGTTGGTTCAAGGTCAATGACGATCTCAACGCCACTACAGTAAAAAGCATTAACTAAAAACGAGCATGCGTACAAGTTCAAGCGTATAATTTATCTGACACTAGCATTGAATCATATGGATTTTGCCGTGCTGCGAACGGAATATTCTGTTATTGTGTAGGACAGCGGAGGTTTACGATAAGCGAAGTTACTATATGTGGTGTTCTATTGCGCCCAAATATCACCGCGCGTAACAAAGATGTCTTATTTTCGTCTCCAACGGCGCGATCTTGGGGCACGGTTGAAGGAAAGTCACAGTTTGGGGCTGCGTTCTCGTACCCAAAAGCGTTTGCACTGTGTATAGTGTTTAGGCTGTCAGTTGGCGCACATCAGTCATTTACGATGACGTGCGTCTGCGAGAAGAGGGGAAATCACTGGTGCAGCCCTGTAGTTAGTACATATACGCACAGTTGATTTCCGGTCGCGTGTTCACTGAAGCAGCGGATGCACAGTACATGCTCCCAGTACGCGTCGGCGTATACTGTTGTGAAGAGCCTTTCTTCAACGCTGCGAGATGCGTTAGAAGAAACGAAAGGCTGCCTGAGAATCTACTGGATCAACTATGCACGTCAAAACGCAGAAACGTGCTCTGTCTAGGGGTCGTAGGTCGGCAAGCTCACTCACCAGTCGACTCACACAGACTCAGATTGAGCCACAAGTCTCTGTGTGAGTGAGTCAGTCCGGGTGAGTAATCTAAGGGTGAATTTGAGTCCAAGTCACTCAGCTGAGAAATATCTCAGTGAGTCTCAGTAAGCCTTAAGCGCGAGATATAATTCTCGAGTGAGTCTAGGTGAGTTCCACACTTTTTTTAGTTTTTTTTTCTTGCCGACCTACACTCGATGTGTCGTGGTCTCTGTTATTGGAGGGGTGGAAATCAACCGCCTGAAAATTGCGCAACGAAGGTATACGGTGGCGACAACCATTAGTCAAACGACAATCCAAGAGGTAATATCGGGGGCTTGTTGCGATTATTTGTTCCTGCAATGGAAGATCAACTGTCGGGGGCAACTGCCGATAACCGTATAGCGGGAAACGCACCGTTTACCCAAACTGTAGTGACCTATCATAGCTGGTCGATGCAGACGGCGCAAAAAAGGGAAAACAGAGTAAAGGGAGGTCACAATACGAACGTTGTAACTCGACCAGCTATACAGCGCTCGTCTTGTGTCTTTCCTTTACTTTGTTTTCGCTTCTCTTTAGCTGTTTACCTCAACCAGCTATGAATCGTTACCAGCTTACCCAGTTTTCAATACTATACTCAGGACCTATAACAGCTCAACTATACGTTTTGAGAGCAATAAGCAAAAAGTTATAACGCAGTATTAATTAGACATCAGCCAAAAGGAAGAAAGGAAAACAAAAGAGATCTCGAGGAAAGGCAGCGATGTTAACCAGTTTGGCATAGCCGGTATGTGCTACCTTGCATAGAGAAAAGGGATATTATCCTAGAAACTTCTCTGAAAGGTTAGTAGCCTGTGGTCAAGAAACGTGTCCTGTGTGTTAAGTATCGTGCATGCCCATATGTGCGGTAATGCTCTGAGGTGCACCTTAGAGCCACGTCACGCGTATTCGCGCTGTACTGCACAGTTCGAGTCAACAGCTTTGCAACGCGCCTCGTTCTTTGCAACAGCGATATTCTTAAATTTTCTTTCAATAGCTTGAATGTAACCAATATTCTTATGCATTATTTAAAGACGAAGAATACTCCTGCTGTTGATTCCTCCTTTCTAATAACGAGTTTACTGAACTGCAGTTTACCGAAACGTCGTTGGAGCGAGCCTGCGCGACCCCGAGCTTTTCAATTACTTTAATCTTTAGTTATTCTTCGAAGTAAGTTTCATGCAAATAAAACATGCACATTTAAAGCAGTTCGATCGAGATTTTGAGTGTACAGAAAGAGAGGAGATAGAAACGGCACGTGCGAAACAGGCGACACCAGTTGGACCTCCTACTTTTATCTCGTTTAGTTCCGACTCTATAGCTTTCTGTTTTTATTCGTTCTCTATACTCTTTTGTTTTTCTATTCGCCATATTTTTTTTCCTCATCTAACGGACGCTTGCGTACAAAAACCGCGCACGCGAAACACGGCGGTGAACGAGCGCGCGTGAAGCACGTGCTGTTCCCACGAGGTGCTAAATGGAGAAAGACTTTACTTGTATCCTCTTTCTCCATGGCCCCACGTAGGCACGCAGAGGCTCGCTTCCCCAAGGGCGAAGCGGAGCGGACGCAAGCGTCTCACGTGGAGAGATAAGAAGTCCAGCGAGTACACGCTTCGGGAATGGTCTTCCGCGTATGTCGTTGCCAGGCTATAGTGATTACACTATAAACGTTCTGACCGCGGTATCTGCTCAACCTCCAGAAGTGGGAACACGATGAAGTCGATAGAAAACTCAATCATCAATGCATGAAGACTCGATGAAAGCAATACTGTCCCAACAGCGACAGTCAGTGTCAGCCAAGTATAGGCAACTGCTAGCTACCATTCTCCATCATTTAATCGTCATGAACCATCAATAACACTGTCAACAACAATAACTCGCTATAACGAAGTATTAGCGAGACCACCAATTCTTTTGCTACAATCGATATCATGTGCAGTATTAGGAATAAAAGTCGGCTGTAATGAACAGGTAGTTTAGGTAGCGAAAAAACCCTAGATTACAAAAACTCAATATTTCAGACTTACAACCCAGAGTGAGCGAAATTATCTTTGCCCGTTTCATTGCGGCATTTCAAGCATCGGTTCCAACGGTTGTACCGGCAATCCAAAGCATCTTTCTTTGTTTTTTGTGCTGAATAACTGAACTTTCCACAACTATTCTTTTTCCCTTTTTTCACACGACTAGAACAATTTCGTTGCAAACACGCTCTCAATATGTCTAGCTTTTCATGCTACCTTTTCGTATGGCGCGGAACACCAAGATCACGTGTTCGATCAGCAATGACTATCGCTGTTGAAACTGCGCGAAGATATTCGGTCGAAGTGACGCAGCAATCGCATTTCGATAGAGGAAGAAATATATCGGAGGTCTGTGCACTGTAAGATGCCAGTGCACGTTAAAGACCACCAAAAGGTCGAAATTTCCGCTGACCTCCTCTACGGCACTCCTCTCAATCATAACGTGGTTATTATCATTGTTGTTGTTATTATTGTTATTATTGTTCTTGTTATTATTGTTATTATTGTTCTTGTTGTTCTTGTTGTTATTGTTCTTGTTGTTCTTGTTGTTATTGTTATTGTTGTTATGGTTGTTATTGTTATTGTTATTATTGTTCTTGTTGTTATTGTTCTTCTTGTTCTTGTTCTTCTTGTTTTTGTTCTTCTTGTTCTTGTTGTTATTGTTGTTGCTATTGTTGTTGTTATTGTTGTTGTTGTTGTTAATACTTTTTCTTGTCCGCGCACAACCCGAGCGAAATGCTTCTTCCCTACAGCCAATATCGCAGCGGCTCACGCGTTTCGATTTCGTTGTTAAGAAGAATACGAATTACTAAAATAACTAATACTAAAACCGTGACCAACTAAATCTCGTATCTAATTCGCTATAACCAATAATACGATATATGAGTGTTTTTATGAGGAAGTTGCACGTTATTTAGCAATCTAGACGTTAGCAAACAGTAGTAGTACACGTTAAGTCAGAGCATATAACAGTCGAGCAAATACAGGGTAGTTAAATTCAGCAATATACTTATGATGTTCACCCCCTGACCCTGTTATAGAAGTCCGGTGCATTAAAACGTGCTGAAAGAAATCGTATAAGAATTATTCAAAAGCAAGAGAAACTTGCCCCTGCTTCTTTTTTTTTTTCCTGAGAGTACAGCTTCTACAGAAATATAGAATACTCGCGCAGCGGTTCCTGCTGCTGTGCCAAAGGAAAGTCTCTTTTATTACAGCTTACCAGGAATATGTTCGTTGTGCACAACTGCCAGCGAGAGTCGCAAGAAATGTCCGCCTCTCACGTTTTCTTTCCCACGCACGAATGTCCCGGCGTGACGGGGTGCGCCGCGATAGCAAGAATTGTTTTGCAACTGCCTTAACAACCAGTAACTGAAATGTATACCAATGACGTTAGTCGACATTTCTATGCACGCCCACGTCGTTTATTGGTCTCGCTTTCGGCAGCCTCTCGCGTAAGCCATCATCGATGTCCATCATTCACGCAGGCGAAACTCTCGGCGAAACGAACAGTGGCACAGCCACCTTGGAAGGCTAAACGCGTACACCGCCCTAACAACGCAACTATAGTACACTACGCTGCATGATGACGAGAAAAACAATGGCTGCTTCTCTCTTGATTAATGGCACTACCTGGCCTTCTTTAGAGCTACCGTGGAGAACCCAGAAGAAGCGCGAAGAGACGACGACCTCATAAACTTCAAGAATGAAGACGTGTCTATCTTGGTGGGATATATGTGGATGTGTGAAATCGGTTCATTGTTGAA